>NW_003315825.1:0-7358 GCF_000151355.1 Fusarium vanettenii 77-13-4
TTTATAAAGTTATAAATAACCTCTCTTCCCTTATAGCTATAATCGATATAATAGCTCTTAATTAATTACTTCTAAATCTCTAGGTTATTTACTATAAATAAGGGCAAGTTATAGTCTTATTTTACTCTCTTTTAGAGGTATTATCCCTAAATAAAGAAAAAAAGTATTTTCCTCTTAAATTATTATAATTATAAGTAAATAAGTCTTTCTAGCTTCTTAAATATATATAAATACTTAGTAATATCCTTATATTCCTAGGAATAAGTTTTATTAAGAATCTTAGGTTTTTTATTAACCTAGACTATATTAAGGTAAAGGTTAATAAACTCTTTAATATTTCCTTCTACTTATATATCTATTTAATTAGATAGTCTTATATGCTTTTATAATAGGCTATCCGTAATATAATTCTTTTTCCTAGGTATATACCTAACTATAAAGTTAAAGAGAAAGATATAACTAATTTATCTTAAAACTAGTAATCTAGGTATATTATTTACCTTTCTATTAATTTAATAGATTAATACCTATAAATTAGTCTCTAAGATAAAAGGAATATTATAGATTATATTTCTAAGTCGCTAAAAGGTATATAAGATTACTTTATATTCTCTCTTTATTATATTATACTTAGTTTTAGCTATATTTTATAGTCCTAATTCGAATTAGATTAGCTTTTATTTCTTATCGACTAATTATATTAAGATATATCCCTAGCCTACTAGGCTTATATTAACTATTAGAATTACCTCCCTAGCCTCTTCTAAGTAATTAAGAGTAATTAAGATTAAAGGGGAAGTAATTTTCCTTTTTAAGGTTTCTATAGCTTCCTTCTAATTAAGTCCCTAAATAAACTTTATATCTTTCTTTAGTAAGTCTATTAAGGACTTTATAATCTAAGTAAACTATTTAATCTATTAATAATAGTATCCTATAATACTAAGGAAAGACCTTACCTCCCTTATATCTAAATAGACTTCTTACTCTAAGATCTTTATTACCTTTTTCTCCTCTAGGCTTCTCTTATATATACCGCAGAGGTATCTAATTACTATTATTATCTTCTTATAGAATTAAGACTTTTATTTAGCGATAATATAGCTAAATAGCTTAATATTTATAAGCACCTTATCTAGATTAATTAAATACTCTAGGATAAAATAGTATATCCCTAGAATAGCTTTTTCTCCTTTATAATCCATTATAAGACCCCTTACATAGATATTATTAAGGAATAACCTATATATATCTAGAATTAAGTCCCTTAGGATTTAAAGGATATTCTAAGTAAACTAGGTAATAGAATTAATAGCCCCTTATAATAATATATATATCCTAAGTAGATTAATTAATATTATAAAGCTTATTAAATCTCTATTAACTTTAATAAGCTCTATTTAATTATATCCTAAGAAGAAATCTAATAATAATAATATCTTATATATAATAAAATCTACCGAGAACTTATTATAGCTAGGAGGGATAAGGCTATCCCTTATAATATATTTATTTATTAAAATAGCTAAATTAATTAATTAAAACTAATTATCTTTCTTCTAAATAAGAAAGAATAAGTTCTTATAAGGGCTATAACCTTCTTCGAGGATTCCTCTCTCTAGCTAAGTTCTTAGGAGTCTAATAATATCCTTCTTATATCCTTTAGGAATAAGTATACTTCTTACCTATTAAGCTTTATATTTAATAACCCTAATAACCTATAGAGGCACTATAAGTAGGTTAAGCTTCCTATACTCTAAGAATTCCTATATAAATACTACCTCTCTATTATATATAATCTTAAGAAAAATATCTAATTCTTTAGGTATAAAGGTATTTTTTACTTAATTAATTAATCCCTAAAGCCTATCTCCTTTAATCTAAATTCCCTTCTCGATATTAGAGAATTTTAATATAATTTATTCTCAGTATTTTAAATCCTCTTATAATTTCTCCTTTATTTTCTTTTATTTCTTCTCCTTCTACTCTAAGTCTCCCTCTAAGGTAGATCTATCTAATAAAATATTATTATATAGGTAGATCTTTACCCCCTTTCTCTTATAGAGAGTATTAACTAATATTTCCTTTAGTTTTCCCTTTATTATTAAGCCTTAATCCTTTTAGACTTTATATTTCTTCCTTAATTATCTTTTAATTATTTAATTTATATCTTATAGGGCTACTTTATATTATCTAGCTATTATTAATCTAATAATATTAATTACCTCCTCCCCTAACTCCTAATTTATTTATTATAATAAAGACAGGATATTATCCGGTTCTAAACTACTCTCCTAATTAACCTTAGGTTTAGAGAGAAGATTAATATTTATTTTAGCGGCATACTATTATCTATTCTATAAGTAAGGGCTTCCTATTTAATAGATCTAATAGCTAAGGTAATAACTTAGGTATTACCTAATTAATATTAGAGGAGCATAATATTATCCTTAATTAAATAATTAAATAATACCTTTATAGAATAGATAAAAAGTATACTAAGAATAAAGGGAATTAAGATCCTAGCTAAAGGCGCGATATATATCTTCTATTATATCTATATATTACCTAGGTATAGCTAGATAATTATTTAGCCTAATATTATAATGCGGTCTTAAGAGAAAAATATAATTAAGGTATAAGCCGGGGTAATTTAAAGGCTATAGGCTTTTATAAGCTCCTAGGAAATAATATTTCTCTCTAACCCTATATCTATTATTACTTCTATTACCTTACTTTCTAGATTATTAAGCTTTATAAGGATATATAGTAGCTCTTACGATTAGGCTACCGCCCTACTATAATGCCTAACTATAAGTTTAATAATATTAACCTTTTAATTAAATAATTCCTTGCCCTCTATACTAGGGGTCGCGGTCTCTTTTAGCTTTAGCTTATTCTAGCGGACTTCTATTATTCTTATCTCCTCTATAGTAATTCCTACGTCTATTATAATAATATAATCACTAAGTTAAAGCTTACTTATATAATTATTAGATTATTTAGTCTAGGTTTCTTTATTAATAAGGATTATATTTATGCCTATTCTCTCGCTAATTAATTTCTAATAGGCTTCCCCCTAGTCCTATTTACTAACTTAGACTATATTTATATTATTAGCCTTCTAATTAGATAATTCTCGCTTTTTATTAATTATATAAGGCATAGGTTTAATATAAGTAATTTACTTAATATTATTAGTAATATCTTAATAATCCTCGCTTATTTCTTTACTTAGCTAGGGTAGTAATATAAATAGCTTATCGGCTAGAATTAAGATCTTCTTTATCTTATATTTATCTCTTAGCTCTTATAAAATAGAGGCTTATTTTTCTTTAAGTATCTAAAATCTTAGGTTCTTCTCCTTCTTTATAACTATGGGCTTTTTAGTTAGGGTTACCTTCTAGATAGGCTATATAGCTTCCTATATTTCTATAATATCTTTAATATAAACCTACTTCCTCGCATTAATATTAATAATAATAATTATTATAGTAAGGACCTAAGGGGTATCTATCTAATTAAATAATACTAGCTCCTTATTAACTAGGATAATATTAATAGAGGGCCCTTATAGCGGGTTCTAACTATCCAAGATATCTCGGTCACCTCTAATTATACTTATAGGTAATTAATTAAATCTATTAAGGGCCTTATACTTTAGTCGATAGAGCTCTATAACCCTAGGGTTCTTCCGAAAGAAATTATTAATAATATTATCTTCGGGCTAGGTTAGTTCGAGCCTAAGGCCTACTTTATTATACTTTTCGAGCTAATTAGCTAAATAACTTAGCTTAGACTCTAGGAAATACTTTAGTTAATTATAAATAAGCTTTTTAACTCCGAATTACTTAAAAAGGTATATAAGCATAGGTAATAGTATTATATCCCCCTTTCTAAGTAAGGCTACCCCTCTAGATAAATTATAGCTTATAATTTCCTCTTTCTTATTATATATTAGATCTATATAAGTATCTAGGAAGTAGTTTCTACCTATATAATATTAGTATATTATATTAGCCCTAGAACTCCCTTATCTAGACCTATATATTATAATAATATAGAAATCTTAGCTATTTAGTATCTAATTAAGTAATATTATATTCGTCCTAAATACTTAGGGTATTCCTAAGGCTACCTATCTATTATATTCTCTCTCGAGGATCTAAGTTAAATATAATTAGGATTCTTACCCTTTTATTATATTAATTATAAGTTAGCTAAGCTACGCGGTTAATTAGTTAATCTTTAAGGCTATAGCTTTATTAGATTCCTTCTTAAGGATCTTTAGGGTCTTAATCGCTTTTATAGAGGAGCTTAGGCTTCTAGGAAGAATTAGGGCCTATATAACTCTATAGATATCCTCTTCGCTTTAAGGATAATAAGTTTTCTAAATTTTAATTTTATTTTTATAATATTATTTAATTATTTAGGTAAGCGCCTAGTACTCTATAGTCATAAGCTTATAGATATTTTTATTATATCTTTCGTAAATACCCTTAATAACCTCCTCAGGGAATACTTTATAAATAGCCTTAGACTAAGTCTTAGATATCTTTTAGCTCTTATTAATTTACCTAAAGAGGTATTAATACTTATTTAGCTATTTAATAATAGCATAGAAGTCTACCTTTAGATAGGTCTTATTAAGTATTTCTAATTTTTCCTTAATAATCTCTAATTAATTAGAATCTTTATTTATAAAGGCTTCTTTTAGGCTCTCTTAGGCGGCTTCTTAGCTAAGTCTATCTATAGCTTATTAGGCCTCCCTCTTAATCTCTAGATTAATATATAACTTAAAGAGAGCTACCTTTTTATCCTTAGAGATATTTATAAATTCTACCTATTAATTAAAGTTCCTAAGGTACTTAGTTATATCTTTTCTCTTAAAGAGGGGGAGAGGATTAAGAGGAATAGTAAAAAAAGGACTATTTAATCCTTTAATTAAGAATTTAAGGAGGAGCTTATTAACCTTATTATTACTTTTAGTAGCCTTATTATTTCTTATCTCTAGGTTCTAGCCTTAGATATTATTAGACTTTTTTTCGAAGTTAATACCTTTATTATTTTAAGCTATCTTTATAATTAAGGTAATAATAATTATAATAATAGGTATTTAATTAATTAATTCTTAGTAAAACTAGCTTCTTACTTTTAGATTCTTAGTTATTATAATATAGAATAGGTTAGCTACCGAGGTTTCCTTAAAAGTCATAAAGATAAGGATAAGAGTAATAAGAGCCTCGCTCTTTATAACTATCTAAATAAGAATTCTTATTACTAAGACTTCTTATTATCGCTTAGTTAAGAGTCCTTTAAGTACTTTAAGTAAGGCTAAATTATTAGTCTTATTAAGAGATATTATTTTCTATATTAATAATACGCTATTACTATAATCTCCCTCTATATTAGTAATAGGTAGATACCTCTATCTCCTTATATTTGCCTCTAGTAAGGTATTCTAAGGATCTATCTTAATCTTAATTCTTAAGGGGAATTTAATTAAATAATATCTCTAAACCTAGGGTTAAGGGAGGGTAAGATATATTCATAATTAGTCTCCCTTTTTAATTAATAGCTTCTTAGGGTCTCTCTAATTCCTACCCTCTTCTTATTTATAATAATTTCTAATATTTTATTCTCTTATAGCCTAATAATAGTAATTATATTTATAGTTTATTAATTAATAGCATAGAAATATACTTTCTTATCTAATTAAATAATATATATCCTTCTTAATATATACTAATAATCTAGAAAGATAAGAGTACTAAAAATCCTATATAGGGGCATTAGATTTATTAGAGGAATAGAATATATTAAACTATATAGCTAAAAGAATCGAATTTCTATATATTCTTTTTAAGGTCTTTTTAAAAGAGAGATCTCACGTACTTTCCTATAAGGCAAATATAATATAAAATAATAAGAGTAATTAATTAATTCATAGCAATAAAAATATAACCCGCGAAGAAGCCTAAAAGTCCTCTCGTCGAGGCCCGCGAAAGTAATAATAAAGGTAAGGCTCTATGACCTCTGCCTCCTTTTTCTATATATAAGAAATTGCTTAGTAGCCTAAAATAGCTTAGCACGCTTTTCCCCTAACTCACTATTCTATAAGAACCTAAAGGAACCGGCTAGCGCGTATATAATATGAAATACTAAGAAGTTAGTTCTTATCCTTAGTAGGTAATATCCTTATTAAGTAAACTTTACCTAATGCAAATAGGATAAAGAGCTTATACTTAGATGTAAGATTATATATGCCGGGATTATAAATAGCTTGCTCTAATAAACGCTAGGTAGCACTCCTTTAAATAAGATAGTAGCGCTTATATATTATATTTAGTACTACCTTAAGTAGGAAGCGGGCTTTTAATATAGGCGGCTAGGGATAGGGGGTATTTTATAATAATATTAATACTTTATCTATTATATTTTTAGTACGTGGGATATATTATTATGATTTTCTAGATAATTCTTAATAGAATCTAGTGGCAAATAGTATATCTGCGGCTTCTTCGATAAGCATAGGCATCTCGGGGGTTAATAAGAAGAACTAGGGATAGTCCTCGAGAATCGGGTTTTAGATAGAGTTATCGGTCTCTAAGGTAGGTCTTATCTAGTTAATAATGATAGTTAATTTAGGATTAGCTTATAATGCGCCCGTGTCTATATTTATAATAGAGGCGGTAGGCGATTCCTAGTTGATAGTAATGCTATCTGAGTTAAAAGATAGAGCTTTGGTCTCGTGACGCCGAGACGAGGTTAAGTTAGTAACTTAAGGGGTATAAACCGCTTTTCTAAGAGTATAAATCTCTTCTAATAATTTATCGATATAGCTAGCCTATAATTAGTTATTATCTCAAGGGACTATTGACTTATTTCTATACCTTTGATCGACCTTTACTCGCCTAATATATCTTAGATAAGAGCACTTAGCTCTAATATTAGCCTAGAGGCAGTTAGTATAAGGCGTGCCGCCCGAATATTTTACCTTATGAGCGTAGTATTTTCGGCAACTAAAAATATTAGTAAAGATCCGCCTTATTAGTAACTAGTAACTCGTCGCAGATATATGTAATGCGTGCGTTCTTCGGTATTGCCCTTGAGGCTCCGATAGAACGCCGAAGTCGCTAGCCTTTAGGCTCTGGTGTTTCAGACATAGGTATCTCAACAGTGACGGATCATAATTATAGTTAATTGATCGGATATGATAAGAAGGATCTGAGAATTAAGATGATGGATCAAGTTTGAAGACGTGATGAGGTTCTAAGCCGCACTCGGCAAGGACGAAGGGAAGCCCGAATTGGGGTCCTCATACATGTACGACCGGCCTTACCTCAGGCACTCAGACCCAC